>NW_024081187.1:427966-468531 GCF_003009895.1 Hyaena hyaena | reverse complement strand
TATTAAGTTGATGGTTGCTTAGGTTTAAGCCCACTCTTTACTCCTTTCCCTCCAAATGGTGTCATATTTTACATGCTTTCATTTTATCAATCCTTTGATTTTTAAAGAAATATTTATTTTTATTGCTTTTGTGTTTTTTAAATTATTATTTATTTTTGAGAGACAGGGAGACAGAGTATGCGCAGGGGAGGGGTAGAGAGAGAAGGAGACACAGAATCTGAAGCAGGCATCTGAGCTGTCAGCACAGAGCCCAATGTGGGGCTCAAACTCATGAGATCATGACCTGAGCCGAAGTCAACTGCTTAACCGACTGAGCCACCCAGGTGCCTCTGCTTTTGTGTTTTTTAGTTCTCACTCTCACATACCATCTTCCTTTCCAGTCAAAGTGTCCTCTTTAATATTTCTTGCAAGGCTGGTTTAGTGGTCATGAACTCCTTTAGTTTTTTTTGTCTGGGAAACTATCTTTCCTATTCTGAATGGTAGCCTTGCTTGGTAGAGTATTTTTGGCTGCAGATTCTTCCCCTTCAGCACCCTGAATGTATCATGCTACTCCCTCTGGCCTGCAAAGTTTCTGCTTGAAAATCTGTTGATAGCCTTCTGGGGTTTCCATTATATGTAACTGTCTTTTCTCTTGATGCCTTTATTTCTTGTTCTTTTTTGTTACTTTTTGCCATGTTCATTACTATGTGTCTTACTATGGACATCTTTGGGTTGAATTTTGGTGGGAATGGATCTCTGTTTCTCCTGGATATGAATATCTGTTTTCTTCTCCAGATTAAGGTAGTTTTCAACTATTATTTCTTCAAGCCAATTTCTGCCTATTTATCTCTCTCTTCTTCTTCTGAAATTCCTATAATGCAGATGTTAGTACACCTGATGGAATT
Source organism: Hyaena hyaena (assembly GCF_003009895.1). Lineage (NCBI taxonomy): Eukaryota > Metazoa > Chordata > Mammalia > Carnivora > Hyaenidae > Hyaena > Hyaena hyaena. The sequence continues at coordinate 467,647 of NW_024081187.1, read as the reverse complement.
ACTGAGTTCCCTAAGACTATTCTAAATTTTCATAATCTTCTCTCCTCTCCTTTGCTCAGCTTGATTACTTTCCATTACTCTTTCTTCCAGGCCATTAATTCATCCCTCTGCTTCATATAGCCTGCTACTTATTCCATAAAGTGTACTTTTAATTTCATTTCTTGTGTTCATAATCTCTGACTGGTTCTTTTCTATCTCTGTGTTAAAGGTCTCACTAATGTATACCTCTCTTTTTTGAAAACCAGTGACTATCTTTATGATCATTATTTTAAATTCTATACCACACATGTTGCTTATGTTGCTTTGTTTCACTTTGGTCTCTTGCTGTGGTTTGGCCCGGTTCTTTCATTTGGGAGATATTTCTCTGTCTTATTTTGTCTGACTTTCTGTGTCTGTTTCTCTATGTTAGGAAAGTCAGCTACTTCTTTTGCTCTTAACGATAATAGCTCTGTAAAGAAGTGGTCCTGTAGTGTCCTGCAGTTCAGTGACCCCTGTTCCCCAGGGCCTGCCACTTCAGGGATGTCTCCTATGTGTTTTGTATGTGCTTTGCTGTTGAGTCTTGGTCTCTTTTTCCTTCAGTCCAATTATCTGCAGAGGATCTCTTTGCTTAGCATGGGCAGCAAGGTGGGCTTGCTCCACACCCCTGGGTCTGCTCGTTAAACAAGACTTGTTCCCACTGTTGCCAGAACTGAAGTCCCACAAAACATATGGGTCAGGAGACACATCATTGGTAGGATTTGTGCTCCTTTTTTGGTGGATGGGTCTGAAGTGTCTGGACTAAGGCGAGCACGATTGGGAAGTGCAGATCTGCCAAAGAATGGGAGGCGAGGCTTAGTGCAAGCAAGTTAGGTAAGGAGTACTGGTATTGTGACCCTGCAGGTGGCTGTTATTTATGCTGATGGGGAAAGGAAATGGAAATGGTACCTGCCAGCTCCTTTGTTCCTTGCGGGGTCTCTCCAGGCTGTGCTCTGACATGAACAAATCATTCTTCCTCCCACCTGCCCCCATTGTGTTTCAAACTACTAGTTCTAGGCTGTATCTGCACAGGCTGTTTGCTGCCCTGTCTCTTTAAAGGCAAAGACTTTTATTTCTTAATGCCCTCCATGCTTTACCAAATCCAAGTCCAGTGGTTTTTAAAATTCCAGGCGTTAAGTCCCACTGGTTTTAAGAACTCAGGAAATTCAACCCCTCTCTATTTCAAAGGTAAATATTATGGAGATTCATTCCCTCTGTCTGTGGGCTCCCTAGTGTGAAAGTCTATTTTCTGCCCTTTGTACCATGGGCTCCCTCCCACAGTGGATCACGACAGTCGGCTTTGGTCCTAGGCCACACCTTCACCCTTCTCACCTTCTTCTACTTGGTCCTTTCCCTGCCTTTAGTTGTAGAGTTTGCTCTGCCAGTGTTCTGGTCATTTTCTGAGTTATTTATGTTGCTATGGGTGTTATCTAGTTGTATCCTTGGGAGGAAGTGACATTGGGGTCTCCTACTCCTCCATCTTTTCAGCTGACCAAAAGGCATCCATTCTGAGACTCATTTCAACTTTAAGGAAGACATAGGATCAAAGTGTAGGGATGGAAAAAGATATTCTATGCAAACGGAAACAAAAAGAGGGTGAGGGTAGCTACATTTACATCATACAAAATAGACTTTAAGCCAAAAATAGTAACAAAAGACAAAGGTCATTATACAGTGAAAATTTGGTTAGTCATCAAGAAGCTATAACAAACCCAACATGAAGTACTTAAATTTATTAATCAAATAGTAACAAATAATCTGAAAAGAGAAAGAGACAATACAATAATAGTAAAGGACTTCAATATCTCACTGTGAACAATGGATAGATTATTCAGACAGAAAAACAAAAGGAAACAGTGGACTTGAACCATATGTTAAAAAATGAACCTAACAGACATATATAGAACATTCCATTCAACAGTAGCAAAATACACATTCTTCTCAAATCCACATGGAACATTCTCCATATAAATCATGTGATAGGTTACAAAACAAGTCTTAGCAAATTTAAGAAGACTGAAATTGTACCAAGTATCTTTTGTGATCCCAAGTTATAAGCTAAAAACAAGTATGAACTGACAGAAGGAAAGCTACCAAATTCACAAATGTGTGAAAAGTAACAACACACACCAAACCTCTGAAAACCCAATGAAGAAAAGAAAAAATGAAAAGGAAAAAAAATATCTTGAAACAAAAAACAATAAAAAAAACCCAAAACTGCAGGATGTAGCAAAAGCAGTTCTAAAAGGAAAGTTTAAAGCAATAAATACCTACTTCAAAGAGAAATAAATAAATATCTAATAAAAAAACACCCTAACTTTATATTGTAAGAAGCTAGAAAAAGAACTAAAATGCCCAAATTTAGCAAAAAGAAAGGAAATAGCAAAGAGCAGAGGAGAAACAAAAGAAACAGAGACAAAAAGTAATAGAAATGATCAATGAAATTAAGAGCTTATTTTTTTGAAAAGATAAACCAAATTAACAAACATTTAGCTAGTCTAAGAAAAATAGAAGAGAGAAGACTAAAATAAAAATAGGTATGAAACAGGAAACTTTACAACAATACCACATATATATGAAGGATCATGAGAGAGTACTATGAACAATGATACACCAAACAATTGGTAACCTAGAAGAAATAGATAAATTCCTAGAAACAAACTTCCAAGACTGAATCATGAAAAAATAGAAAATCTGAACAGACCAGTTACTAGTAAAGAGATTGAATCAGTAATCAAAAAACTCCTAATAAAACAAAGTTCAAGGCTAGATGGTTTACTTGGGAAATTTTACCACACATTTTAAAAAGAATTAATGCTAATCCTTCTCCAAGTTTCCAAAAATTTGAAAAGGAGGTACACATCCAAAATAATTTCATGAAGCCAGCATTACCCCAGTAACAAAGTACAGGAAAAAGAAAATTACAGTCCAATACCACTGATGAATACAGATTTTAAAATTCTCAAAAATATTAGCAAACTGAGTTCACCATGACATTTTAAAGATCATAAACCATGATCAAACAGGACTTATTCCTGGTGTGCAAAGGTGGTTCAAACAGATCAATCAATGTGATACACTATAAAAACAAAATAATGGATATCAGTCATATAATCATCTAAACAGATGAAGAAAAATCACTTGAAAAAATCCAACATCCATTCATGATAAAATCTCTCAACAAAATGGGCAAAGAGGGAGTAGCTGCAACATAATAAAGGCCACATATTAACAAGGCCACAGCTAACATCATATTCAACAGTGAAAGGCTGAAAGCTTTTCCTCTAAGATCAGGAACAAGACAAAGTTTTCGATTCTCACTATTCCTATTCAACACAGTACTGAACTCCTAGGGAGAGCAATTAGACAAGAAAATGAAATTAAGTGCATCTAAATCGGAAAGGAAGAATTAAAACTATCTTCATTTGCAGCTAATATGATCATATATATCAGAAAACCCTAAAGACTCAACCAAAAAACAGTTATAAGTAATCAACAAATAAAGTTGCAGAAGAAAAAATAACATACAAATTAGTTGAGCTTTTATACAGTAACAATGAAATATCTGAAAGGGAAAAAAAGAAAACAGTCCATTTATAATAACTCAAAAATATAAAATGCTGAGGAATAAATTTAACCAATAAGGTAAAAGATTTTTATATCAAAATCGATAGGACTTTGATAAAAGAAACTGATGAAAACACAAGTAAGTCAAAATATATCCTGTGTTCATTGATCAGGGAATTAATATTGTTAAATATCCATACTATACACTGAGTAGTCCATGTAATGCTAATCAAAGTTGCATGGCATTTTTCACACAAATAGAAAAACAATCTTAAAATTTGGACAGAACCAGAGCAGAACCTCAAATACCAAAACAATCCTGACAAAGAAAAGCAAAGTTGGAGGCACCACAATTCCGGACTTAAAACACAACAAAGCTACAGTAATGAAAAGTATGTCATAGTTATGAAAAGAATATGGTACTGGCATAAAAGTACATACATAAAGCAATGGAACAGAATCAAAAGCCCAGGAACAAACTCTTGTTTATAATATCAAGTAATATTTCACAAGGAAGCCAAAAATACTCAAAGCGGCAAGCATAGTCTCATCAATAAAAGGTGCTGGTCAAAGCAGATAATCACATATAAAGGAATAACAACTCAAAAAAATTAACACAAAATTTATTAAAGGCTTAAATATGATCTAAAACCACAGGGACACCTAGGTGGCTCTGTCAGTTAAGCGACTGACTTCGGCTCAGGTAATGATCTCACAGTTTGTGGGTTAGAGCTCTGTGTCAGACTCTGTGCTAACAGCTCAGAGCCTGGAGCCTGCTTCAGATTCTGTCTACTCTCTCTTTCTGCCCCTCCCTCATTCATGCTCTGTCTGACTCTCTCTCTCAAATATAAAGAAACATTATTATTTTTTTTTAAAGATCTAAAACCATAAAACTCCTTTAAGAAAACACATGAAGAAAAGCAGCTTGATTTTGATCTTGGCAATGAGATTCTGGATTTGACACCAAAGGCAAAGGAAACAAAAGCAAAAACTAACAAGTTAGATTACATCAAACTAAAAAACTTCTGCACAGCCAAAGTAATAATGAACAAAATGAAAAGGAAACCTTTAGACTAGGAAAAAATATTTGCAAATCATATACTTGATAGAGGTTAATATCCAAAATATATAAAGAACTCATACAACTTAATAGGAAATAAAAAACTCAACTATTAAAAGCAGCAGAGGATCTAAATAGAAATTCTTTTCCAAAGCAGACATACAAATGGCAAATACGTACATGAAAAGATGCTCAGTATCAATAGTATCAAAGAAATGTAAAACAAAACAACAGTGAAGTATCATCTCATACCTGTTAGAATGGCTAGCATAAAAAAGACAAGAGATAACAAATGTTGGTGAGCATGTGGAGAAAAGGTAACATCTGGGCACTACTGATTGGATGAAAATTTGTTCAGCCACTATGGAAAAGAGTATAAAGTTTCCTCAAAAAAATTAAAAATAGAATTACCATATTATTCAGAAATCTCACTCTGGGTACATATCTAAATGAAATGAAACCAGGATATTGAAGAGATATCTGCATTCGCATATTCATTGCATCATCACTCAAAATAGCAAAGATATAGAAACTACTTGTGTTAGATATAGAGGATATGAGACAGATATATATCTATATAGGGATATATAGCTATGCATACACATATACACATATATATGCCATACATACATATATATGTATATACATATATACAATTTAATATTATTTAGCCATGGGAAAGAAGTAAATCCTGCCATTTATGACAGCATGGATGGTCCATGAAGGCATTATGCTAAGTCAGATAAGTGAGACAGAGAAAGACAATTTTATGATATCATGTATAGAATATAAAAATGCTGAACATATAAAAAAAAAAAAGAGAGAGAGAGAGAGAGAGATTAGTATGGTGGTTTCCAGGGAGTGGGAAGCAGGGAAATGGGAGATGCCAGTCAAAGGCCACAATAAGTTCCAGGGTTATAATGTACTGCATAGTGATTACAGTTAACAATACTGTATTACATATTTGAAAGTTGCTAAGACTGTAGATCTTAAATTTTCTTACCACACACACACACACGCACACACAAACAGTAATTCTGTGAGATGATGGAAGTCTTAACCAATGCTACTATAGCAATCATTTCACAATATATAAGTGTATCAAATTAACTATTGTACACCTTAAACTTATACAAGGATATATGTCAATTATATGTCAATAAAGCTTGAAAAGCCAAATGTAACAAAAAATTCCAGGGCATCTGGGTGGCTCAATTGGTTAAGCACTGACTTCAGTTCAAGTAATGATCTCACAATTTGTGAGTTTGAGACCCATGCTAGGCTCTGTGCTGACAGTTCGGAGCCTAGAGCCTGCTTCGGATTCTCTTTCTCCCTTCTATCTCTCTCTACCACTCCCCTGCTCGCTCGCTCTCTCAAAAATAAATAAATGAACTTTTTTTTTAAAAAAATCATGATTCCCACTCTGTGGAATTAATGAGTCCATAAAATGCTTTAGTAACCAAATCAAATGTCACCTGCAAGAAACATTTACTTTCTATAAAAGAAAATACATAAAGTAGTTAGTAGGGCTTTTCTGTTCAGTTTTGAGTTGACAAAAAGAAAAAACAGCATGTTTTAGTGACCTACTTCTACAATAAAATAGTTTTGAGATGTTAAGTAGGTCACCAATCCTTTCTGAGCCTATTTTTTCCTTATTTAAGAAATGGGATGGAAATAATATCAATCATCAAAAGTATTAAATAAAGGGGCACCTGGGTTTGTCAGTCATTTGAGTGCTTGACTTCAGCTTAGGTCGTGATCTCATGGTTCAGGAGTTCGAGCCCTCCATCAGACTCATTGCTGTCAGCCTGTCAGCATACAGCCTGCTTTGGATCCGCTGTACCCCTCTCTCTGTCCCTCCCCCTACTGCGCTCTCCTCCACCAAAATAGTAATAATAAAATAAAATAAAATAAAATATAAACAATTTTAAAAGCTTACAACTCTGTAAGTATTTTCATCATCTAATTATATTATGATCTAAGTGACATAAGTTGGAATCTTGGTATTATCAACAATGACAGCTTACATTTAATATGCCCTATCATTTACTAGGCATTATCCTAATAATTTTTCCTATATTAACTCATTAACAGTCTTATTATGACCATTTTACAGACAAGGAATCAGGGGAATTAAAAGAGAATCTAGTACACATTGATTCCAGAGTATAAATTCCCAACTTCAATATTACCAATCCTAATCAAACAAACAAAGAAACAAAAGCCACAGGAAGTTCATGTTGCAATATGCATGTTATTTCTTTTAATTTAAAATAAATAAATAAATAAATAAATAAATAAATATAAATAAATAAATAAATAAATAAAATTTAAATTTAAAATAAATTGTTATTTTTTAAAATTATGCAAAAATTTGAAAAGTCTTAATATTAAAGAAACATCACATTCAAAATTTAATAATTTCCAGATCCATGAATCATTTTACTGGCATTAAGTATTTAACAGAAATAGATTCTGCCTTTTGAATCTATTTCTCAGATGTCCATTCATTTGCAATCATTTAATTCAGGAGTGGTTCAGTTGGTTCTGATTCTGTATGATTAAATAACTCTAAACTACCAGAGATTCTCCCTTCTTTTAAAAGTATCCACAAATAGACGTAAGTTTTCTATTCCAAAATTACTGTTCTGATTGTCATTTATTTCAAAATCTGCTTACCCCAACAAAGAATGAGTTTGAATATAAATCACAATTAAATTTTATATTAAGGGTATCCACAACATGAGGCCATAGAAAAGAGATTCAAGGGTGATAATGTTTATACTGCGCAGAATGCCTTACCCACTAATGGTCCAGTGCATGCCTCACTTCCTGCTCTTGAAGTCAGAATTAGAATGTGCTGTTGGATGTAGGATATGTACCATTATCTCATTACTACCATTATCTAATTACTTATTATTTTTCAGATATGGAGTTATAAAAGCTTAGAGAGGGCAAGTAAATTTCCCAAGGGTAGATAGGCAAATGGCAAAGGTAAGATGAAAGCCACACTCCAAAGTCTTAAGCATCTCAGTTAACTTAATCTTACAATTGTGAGATGATCTTTCACTAAAAATAGAATTGTGACAGAATGAATGAGAGGAAAAAAATATATTTATGTGTGTGTAATTACTTGCTTTGGCAAGGAATTAGTAAAGGTACACTAACTTTCAAAACTCCAGAAAAATTCTGTTTTCTAATTGACAAATTTATTATTTTGTGAAGCTGTTTCCATGCTCTAATAATATACAATCTGTCCCCTCTCTTTATTTTCTTAAAACACCAGTGTCCACTACAAATGAATGGTAAGACCATTTAAACAAGGTCAGCTTCATCAGCATCATCAAATTACTTGAGGACAAACTCCAATTCTATTAAACTATATTTTAATGTTTATTTTTTAGAGAGATAAAAAGCCCTCCTTGACTGGGGGAGGGGCAGAGAGAGAGAGGGAGGCACAGAATCCAAAGCAGGCTCCAGGCTCTGAGCTGTCAGCACAGAGCCTGATGCGGAGCTTGAATTCACAGTGAGATCATGACTTGGGCCGAAGTTGGACGCTCAATGACTGAGCCACCCAGGCACCCCTCCAAACCTAATTTTTAAATTTTTCTAAAAGTGCTACAAATTTATCCTAAGCCCTTAAATTCTGCCTTCTGTTTTTTCAAAAGAACATAGCCAAACCTCTAATGCCTTCAAACTACTGATTCCATAATTTTTATAGTGCACACTACCCAGTAAATTTCATGTGCTCAAAGTTGTATTTAATTTTTTAAGAAGCATTCAGCCACAAAAGAGAAGGTAAGCACCTTGCAATGTGATGTATTTCGTATGCTTGTGCTCAGGTGGGCAAATCCTATGATGCTATTTGACATTACATAGTTGTAGTCTCCATCCTGTGGGCATTCATAAACACTGTTCCTTTTGTTATTAGTATGTTTTGGTTTTGCCAGCTTTGCATTTATCACTTAAAATACAAACAAATGACATGTTATTTGTAAATAACTGTCCTTGTGAGCCTTGATAATATGTGGGTAGGTAAAACAATATTACACTGATTCATGATTTTTTTCTCCTGTATGTTCCCTTGTCAGTGTGTGTTTAAATTGCTTTGGCGAAGGTTACAGATATTTCCAAACACTACTAAATTTGATGACCACTTTTCTGTTCTCATCTTACCTCACAGCTTATAAAGAGTTGGAGATTCTAAATAGTGGTGTCCCCAGGGATCTGAACGTGGCCTTCTGCTTCTGCAAGGAGATTTCTTTAAAACCTATCTCTGTACATTTTCCAAAAAACATCTTATCACAAAGAGCCATCCATTGTAAAAATTCCATTTTCTGATGCCATGTTAACCTTTGACCTATAAATAAAGACACCAAAACCGACAGGACGGAGATGCCTGCCTGGTGATCAGAAAGGATCTCGGAGTATCTCAGGGCTCTCTCTCTCTCTTGCCGACACCACCCATCCTTCAGGGACCCCTGGACCTGCCGGAGCCAGCCTTAGACAAGCTCTCTGGCATATTTTCCCTCCTTCTTAAGAAGAATACATCTTCTATGAAAGATTTTACTTCTCCTACATCTCAAAGTTTTCCATTCTTCACAAATCTAAACAAATTCTCCCATTTTTCTATTATTCATTCCCATTTTGGAGTCCCTAGACTGCTATTTTCATGGTTCCCATTCAGAGAAAGAACCTGATAAACCTCACCTGAGCTTTAGAACCATGATTTCATAAACTTTATATACAGGTTTCCCTGGCTGAACAAGTAGAGAATATGCACACCCTTTATCAACTTGAGTTTTCCTGCTCCTATTCCTTCCTTTTGTCAATTTTAGCCTTCTTCCACATGCCTGAATGAGTGAGTAATGAAATAGGCTGCAACATTTTTCATGATATGGTGAGGAGGTATATGAAAGAGCGATTTCATTTGGTGGAGTTTAGAGTAGGTACCTGGTAAGGAGGAGTCACCTTATCTTGATACAATTAAAGATTCAAAACTTAAGCTACTGAAATGGAATCACAGATATGAATAAGGCCTGAACAGGTATTTTTACCAAAAAGAAATCCAGATGACTAAAAGACACATGAAAAGATGCTCGACATCACTCATCATCAGGGAAAATCAAAACCATGATGAGATACCACCCCACACTCAACAGAATGGCTAAAATGAAAAACGCAGGAAAAAACAGATTCTGGTGAGGATGCAGAGAAAGGGAACTCTCTTATACTGTTGGTGGGAATGCAGAGTGGTGCCACCACTCTAGAAAACAATATGGAGGTTTCTCAAAAACTTAAAAATAGGACTACCTTATGATCCAGCAATTGCACTACTAGGCATTTACCCAAAGGGTGCAAAAATACTGATTCAAAGGAGTACATGCACCTCAATGTTTTTATAGCAACATTATCAACAATAGCCAAATTCTGGAAATGGCACAAATGTCCCCCAACTGATGAGTGGATGTGTATATATATATTATTAGAATAGAATACCATTCAGCCATAAAAAAGAATGAAATCTTGCTGTCTGCAACAATGTGAATGGAATTAAAGTGTATTATGCTAAGCAAAATAAGTCAGTCAGGAAAAGACAAATACCATGTGATTTTACTCATATGTGGAATTTAAGAAAAACAGATGAAAATAGGAGAAAGGGGGAAACAAAGAGAGGGAAGCAAACCATAAGAAATTCTTAACTACAGAGAAACACACTGAGGGAGGTGGATAGGGGGGATGGGCTAGATGGGTATGAGTATTAAGGGGGCACTTGTGATGAGCACTGGGTGTTTTGCTTAAGTGATGAATCACCAAATTCTATACCCGAAACCAATACTACCCTATGTGTTAACTAACTGAAATTTAAATAAAAACCTGAAACAAACAAGCGGACAAAAAGATATGCATAATGACTATGTGTGAACTGGAAATGTTGTTAAAATAAAAATATTCATAATACTATGTGCTACCAATGTTCCTCAACTTAACCATTGACCCTCCCTCAGGAGCATGGGCTTTCAAAAGAAATAAAATAACTTCAATATCATTTGTTTTCATTTTTACTTCATTTAATCTTCTACTTGAGTGTGAGAATATTTCAGTTCATTCTTTTAGCAAATTTCAATCACACAACAGTGTTATCAACTATAGTCATCATGTTTTACATGAGTTCCTCAGAACTTACTCATCTTATAGCTGATAGTCTGTGCCCTTTTATCAACGTCTCTTTATTTCTCCTGCCCACTAGCTCCCAACAAATGATAGATCTGTAGATCTGTTACTATGAATTTGACTTTGGTTGTTTTGTGGGTTTTAGGTTCTTTTTTTTTTTGTAATTCCACATGTAAATGATACAATGCAGTATTTGTCTTTCTCTCTCTGGTTAATTTTACTTAGCATAATGCTCTTAAGGCATATTCATGTTGTCACAAAGGGCAGGATTTCCATCTTTCTCATAGGGAATATTGTTTCATTGTATATATACCACATCGTCTTTATCAACTTTACCCTTATGCAGACACTTAGGCTGTTTCCTTATCTTGACTATTGTAAATAATGGCACTAATTAACATGGGGGTACAGATATCTTCTAAATACTCTAATTTCCTTTCCTTTGGATAGATACTCAGCATGGGACTGCTAAACCAGATGGTAGTTCTATTTTTAATGTTTGCAGAACCTCCATGTTTTTCATAGTAGGCAAACCAATAGTGCACAAGGGTTCCTTTTCTCTACAGCCTCCTCAACATTTGTTATCTTTTATCTTTTTGATAATAGCCACTCTAACAGGTGTGAGATTATATCTTACTATGGTTTTCATTTGTGTTTATCTTTTTTAAGTTTTTAAATGTTTTTATTTATTTTTGAGAGAGAGAGAGAAAGAGAGAGACAAAGAGAGAGACAGCATCAGTGGAGGAAGAACAGAGAGAGATAGAGGGAGAAACAGAATCTGAAGCAGGCTCCAGGCTCCAAGGTGTCAGCACAGAGCTTGAACTCACAAACCATGAGATCATGACTCGTGCTGAAGTTGGATGCTTAACCGAGTGAGCCACTGAGGCGCCTGATGATTTGTGTTTTTCTGATGATTAGTGATGTTGAACACCTTTTCATGTACCTGCTGTCCATCTGTATGTGTTTTTATGGAAGAAATGTCTATACATATCCTTTGTGCAGCTTTTTTCATGTATCATTTTTGATTGTATCTTTTGCCATGCAGCAGTGCTTTAGTTTAATGTAGTTTCACTTGCTTATTTTTGCTTTTGTTGCCTATGCTTTGGGTGTCAAATCACAAAAAGTCATTGCCAACACAGATGTGAAGTTTCTTACAATTTAGTTTTCCTCTAGAAGTGTTATGGCTTCAGTCTTACATTCACACCTTTAATCCTAGTTGAGTTGATTTTGTATATGGTGTGAGATAGGGGTCCAATTTCATTCTTTTCATGTGATTATCCAGTTTTCACATCACCATTTATTGAAAAGACTATCTTTCCCCATTATAAATTATTGGTTCCTCTGTTGTAAATTAATTGGCCATATATTCATGGGTTTATTTCTGGAATATTTATTCTGTTACACTGAACTGCGGGTCTGTTTTTATGCCAACATTATATTATTTTAATTCCTATAGCTTTGTAATATAGTCTGAAACTAGGAAATGTGATATCACTAGCTATGTTCTTCTTTCTCTCTTGCTTTGACTGTTCAGGATCTTGTACATTCTATTAATGGAGAAAATAAAGGAAAACTCCTTGAGGTCATATAGGTCATAATGGTGAACTGCCCGAACTGCCCAGGCTGGGTGCTCCCCACACCCACTTCCTTTCCCTACCTTTGTGCAGGGATGACCCCAAGTCACCCTACCCCTGTACATCCAATCAGCTTTAAACACCTCTGTCGGTATGGGTGGGCTTCTTTTACTGTATAAGCAAATGACCACCTTTGTTCGGGGCTCAGACCTCTGGAGAATGATCTCCTCTGACCCACCGGTGTAAAATAAACTTCCTCCCTTCTAAGATCCACGAGTGCCGCTTGGTTCTTCTGCCAGTGACCCAGACCAAATTTCCACAACACTATGGGTTTGGACAAATATATAATGACATGTATGCATTATTGTAGTATCATAGAGACTATTTTCACTACCCTAAAAATCCCATGTGCTCCACTTATTCATTCCTCTCTCTCCTCCACAAACTTTGGCAATCATCAGTGGGTTTTGTTTTTGTTTTTGTTTTTTTGTTGTTGTTGTGGTTGTTGTGGTTGTTGTTGTTGTTTTGTCTCCATAGTTTGTCTTTATCAGAATGTCATCTAACTGGAATTAATCTGATTTTGGATTGGCTTCTCTCACTTATTAATATGTGTTTAAGTTTCCTCCATGTTTTTTCATGGCTTGATAGGTCATTTCTTTTTAACACTGAGATATATTGTCTAGATGTACCACGGTTTATTTATCCATTCACTTACTGAAGAACATTGCCAACTTTTGGCAATGATGAATAAAGCTGCTATAAACATCTATGTGTAGGCTTTTATGTAGATATACACTTTCAAACCCTTTTAGGTAAATACCAAAAATTGCTGAAGTATATGATAAGAGTTTGTTAAGCGTTGTAAGAAATTGTTAACTGTCTTCCAAAGTGACTGAATTCTCCAACATTATTAAATTTTCTTTTATGTATACAAATATTTAAGCTTTGTGGAGGGGGAAAGGGGGAAATAAAGGGGATTAAGATGTATAAACTTTCAATTATAAAATAAGCCACAGAGATGAAAAGTACAGCATAGGAAATATAGTCAATAATATTATAATTACACTGTATGGAGACAATGATGACTACATTTATTGTTGTGAGCAATTAAGGAAAGTATATAACTGTCAAATCAATATACTGTACATCTGAAACTAATATAACAATGTGTTAATTACACTTCAATAATTAAAAAATAGATCAAAATTTAAAACATTCTTACTATAACATATTAGTAATGCAATAGGTTACAAACTAATAGTGTAAAATATATGGAATTGGAAAGAAAATGAAGTTTTTATTATACTAAGTTTTCCTAAATTTCATAAATTAAGTTATAAATGGGAACAACTCTTAGATAATTCTTTCTTATTTTGTATCAAAATTTACTGTTATAATTTCTACTAATTTTCACTCTCTGGAACCATACAAGATGAATCTTCCTGGTCTTTAATCATCTGGAAAATGTTTACTAATATAAAGTGTATCTTCACCTTTAAACCTAATCTTTCTTCTTTCTTTATAACATTTTGAGATCCTGTGACACTTCTGGTTATGATCTTCTGTACTTTCTCATTCACTGATTGATCCATTCACTGATTGTTTAACTCACTTATTCAATCATGCAATTATTATATGCCTAAAATTTTCCAGGCACTATGAGTTGTGCTAAGCCACTGAAAATAAACATAAAAAATGGTTCCTGTCTTTTATCTTTCCCACTTTTTATAGAATAACTTCCTTCTATCCTTTTGTATCAGCTGGCTTGAGTCTACCTACAGCCATTAACTTACCTGCATTTAAATGCTTACAATTCTATGCCCTCCTATTAGTCTCCAGTTTCCCCCAGGGCAGGGACAATTAAGTAAGTATTTACATAGAGTTGTATAGAGTTGTAGTTCAGAGCATTCATTCTAGAGCCAGACTAGGCTCTGTCCCTTACTCCCTGTAGGACCTGGGGGCAAATTACTCCCAGTTCTTATTTTCAGCTGGCAAAAGGGGCTATTCTCAGTAGTTACTTCATAGGGTAGAGATGATTCTTGTTATTGAATTTTTCAGTCTACTTCCTTTGGTTTGTAGTTGGGGAAAAGACCACTGTGATTCAGGATAGATGGATTGTGAGTTCAAATATTACTGTCTAAGATTTTCTCTTTAAGGATGGATTTCAATAAGTATTTCAGTGGAAATGTAGGAGGGATGATTTTTAGGTGATAGATACTGTTTAAACCAAAGACTTCAAATTTCTTTTAAATATTGTCTTTTATAAAGAAAGTGAAAGTATCACAGTCTCTTAAAATAATAACTGCCTTTCAAATCTGTTCAATGAATGAACTGCATTAACAATCTTCATTCAACTGATAAATTTAAGATTTATACCTTTCTAAATACATCTTTAATGTAGATATTCATAAGCATGACAGAATTAATAACTTCCTCCATGTGAAGACTATTATAAGAACACATTAAAAACATCAACATTTTAAAACTACATCCCAGCCAATATACAGACTAATATAAAATTAAAAACAAATTTAAAGCAGTATGTTCTCCTTATATACCCAACATGATTATAATTACAAAGTTACTATGGAGTAACAGAAGAGTTTCATGAAATAACTTATTTCCTTATAGACATGATAAATATAATGCGTATGACTATCACTGCATGATAAATAGGACCTTTTTTATTCATGAGGTTGGATGTCAGACTCAACTGAAAAATGTGTATCATATTCAATGCATTTATTCCAAGGCTTGTTAAAATTACTCTATTTTCCTGCAGATGGATAAAATAACAACCATTTTTCTATGTTTTATGGATTAAAACAGTATGAAATGATGGCTTTAAATTTCCTATGTTTACAACTTTATTAAAACCCCACAACAAGTTATATACTTGATTAAAGATTTATGGAAGACACATTGAATTGCATTCTTATAGGTAACTGTCATGATTTCATAGGGGACTGCTCAAATATTAGAGTACTCTGACAACATCCATCACAGCTACAGAAAGTAAAGTTCCAAAGTGCAAAAAATGCATTCATAAAAAATATAACACAGGAACAAAAAAGAAGACATTAGACACAGAATACATAAACCAACTATAAATTTTTGATACACTGGGTTAAATTTAAATAGCAACAGAAACAGAGCCATTAATGAAGAAGAGCTAAATCTTTTTAAGGACTTAAATATTGTAACCACTTCCAAGTTTTAAGAACCAGATTAAAATATGCTTTAAATATGTCAACTAAGGAATCAGTGATCAAATAATGCTGTTTAATATCTTTCTAGCATTGTGTTACCCAATATGATGGCCACAAGTCACATATCACTATTTAAATTTAAATTAACTGAAATTAAGTAGCATTAAAAATTCAGTTTCTCAGTCACACTAGCGATATTTTCAAATGCTGAAAGCCTTGTGGCTGGCTAGTAACTTCAGGGGGCTAGCTGCAGTAGGTCCAGGGGTCCCTGAAGGATGGAAGGTGTCGGCGAGGGAGGGATGAGAGCCAGGAGATTCTTTCTGGTCACCAGGCAGGCATCTCTGCTCTGACTGGAGCTCAACTTTATTTTATAATTAAGTGTTTGGGGGATGGTACAGAAGTAGCAATTGCCTTACACAATGTTTTCTGATGACAAACTTCTTTGATATGTAAGAATTGAGATAGGTGATTTAGATGCTTATCCTATGTAAGGGAGGTATCTTTAGCATACAAGACGATGTTTTTAGCATAAAAAGGTGAAGTTAGTTCTTTGTAAGCAGGGGTCAATAGCTTGTTTGCTTAAGGGAAAGTATTAAGAAAAACAAGTCTTTCAGGAAACACAATGTTTGCTCCCATAATCACAAAAGAAGTTCCTACAATAGGTTCTTTCACAGGCTGTAATCAGCATATTCAAGGCCAGAATAAGTCACTCTGAATACTGATCACAAGATGCCTTGGGGGGAACAATCCGGTGGGGATGGATATCTGTCCTTAACTCTAAATTAGGCTCTTTGTCTCAGGACCAGACTCAATTGCAACTCTTGTGTTCTTAACCCCCTTTATTATGTAAGTCTTGTATCTGCAAGGCCCATAGGAGGAGCCTTTTGACAATCATGCACTGTACTTTCATCTAAACTCTTTTGAAAAGGCAGGAATATGCTTTTCCTTTAGAGGTGTCTGTGTGGGGACTATCTGTTTGATTTGGAATATTGTGAGGCCTGGTCAATACCAGCAGGCTTATTTCCAACATGAGCCAGTAGTAGCAGAAGGAGATACCAGTTTTGCTTCTCATGGCAGGAGCTGTGCAAATGCTCCCATTTCCTGGCTGTGACTGTCATCTAGTGAGGCTGGTGAGGCTCCCAGCAAGTGACTAATACATTAGATAGTACAGACAGAACATCTTCAACACCATATAAAGTTCTGTTAAAGAACAGTAGTCTAGAGTTTTAAGAAAACGTTACTCTGCAATAATAGGAATATAGAACTAAATTGTTCATATCATGTGAAGCCAATGTGCTAGATGTTATATATAATATTTCAAAATGGAAAAGTTAGCCATTATTCTTTGTAGATGATTAGCTGAAAATATGTCTAAGAATTTTAAGAGTGGACATATTATCTGTAACTACTAAACGTACACACATATTTATATATATATGCATATGTAGTTATATGTATGTGTATGTGTATATAAGGACTTAAATATTATAAACACTTCCAAGTTTTAAGAACCAGATTAAAATATTATATATATATATATACACACATATATATACATATAACCTATCTTCCTTGCTCATGATCACTGTTTTTAAAAATTCCAAAATCTTTAGTAGAGTTAGAACTCTGATAAAATTAACAGAGATACCAAAACAGATGGCATTATTCCTTTCACAGCCTTTGGCATGAGAAGGTGAATCAGAAATAGAAGGATTATAATCATGATAGACTCATCCTCTTAGAAGAGTAACTAAAGACATGTAATAAGGTGAGAAAATTGAGAAGCAGTGAATTTGGGGACCTAGCAGTAGTTTGCTACAGTTCACTAAGAATGGTCCAAAGGTGTCCCGCAGAGTGGGGCATGCAAAAGCATGGGCTCATAATAAGATTTTTGAGTCACTAATCTGAGGTATATAACCTTAGTCAAGTTCCTTAAACTCTCTATTCATCAGTTTCTTCATCTATAAAAAGATAAAAATGTCATATTCTTCATTATGATTTTTATGAAGATACTAGCTAATAGGAAACATTACAAATGTTCATTAATAGTAGTATTTGTAAAAATAATGAGATTACTATTAACATTATTAGGTCCAGAAAAACCTGTGCTTGCTTTTAAAATGCAGATTTCTAAAATTTATCCCATTTACTACAATCAGAATTTCTGCTGATGGAGCTTACTGATAAATGTTTCACGAACTCTCCAAGTACTCCTTACATGTACCAACATTTGAGAAACTTTGGTAGTAGAAAGACTCCATACTTCAACATTAATCCTGAGTTTGGACTGAGACACTTCTTGGAACTTTAGATTTCTCATCTGTAAAATGGTAAAACAATATATATTTCATAAGCTCACTGTAAGAGTGTTATTATTAGTTAGGATCTCAACAAGATCCACTAAAATTGCAATAATTCAGAGGGCTTATTTACCAAAGGTATATTTAAAAAGATAAAAGTAGCATATAAGGGTCACACAGTTAAGTCTCCATGTAGATCCTATAACATCAAGCTGTATCTTCCTCAGGTCTAGGGAGAAGAAGGAACAGAGATGAGCAGGAGAGGAAATGCTATAGAGCAGGATTCCACTGGAGGAACAGTGACACCGATAACAAATAGCCATCCTGAGAAATATCAGAGGTGAACCAGAGGAACAGATATCCTCACTGCATTCTCCATCCTCCTCCCGCTGGGGTCCTAACTGGTGAAAACAGGAAGCCAAAATTCATATAGACCTGTTGATGTGGTCTCCAAGCAGATCAATATAGCAGAAAACAAGGAGGACAGGAGTAGGGAGCTGAAATGAAGAAGTAAATGGGGGGGGGGGGGGTTGGACCTGGGTGGCTTAGTTGGTTAAGCATCTGACTCTTGGTTTCAGCTCAGGTCATGATCTCAGATTCGTGAGATTGAGTCCCACATATGGCTCCTCCTTGACTGTGTGGAGCCTACTTGGGATTCTCTCTAACTCTCTCTCTCTCATAAAATGAAATAAAATAAAATAGTAAATGAGAGACATATGTTCTACATATAAGGTGTCTAGTATGGTGTCTCATTTCCAAGGAATGATTTATTATTTCTATGGTGGATACTGTTCTGAGCAAGTACATAAAAATATCTAATGATATAAATCATATCTGTTAACAAGATATTGAGAATAAGCTGAGGTAAATTTACAAACAGAAATCAGCAAAGTGATCCAATTTCTTTTGATGAATGACATTGCTAAAAACTAGTCAATATTTTTGAAATGTTTGTAAATGTCTTACATTTTAACAGTGATATTCAAAGTATTAAGCAATTAAATACACTTCAAAATAATCCTATAAGATAGGTAGAAATTCATGTCCAGTATATAATTACAAAAAGAACTGAGATTTTAACTGGCTGATGAATTCAAGTCTTTATTGTTGTTTTACAGTTTCTGTCCTTTGCTGGAATGATTAATCTATAGTAGTCCCATTTGTGGTTTTGCTTTCCATCGTTTCAGTTTCCCATGGTCAACTACAGTCCAGAATCAGATGATCCTCCTTTTCACTTATCATTAGAAGCTCAGTAGTAGCCTAACGCTATGTCACAACTGACTAAGGCATTCACCTCACTTCATCTCATCACATAGGCATTTTATTAACCTACATCATCACAAGAAGAAGAATGAGTGGAGTGCAATAGAATATTTTGAGAGAGACCATATTCATATACCTTTTATTACTATACATGGTTATAATTGATCTAGTTTATTATTGTTATTGTTAATCTTTTGTAGATTCATAAATTATAAATTAAATTTATCACAGGTATGTATGTACTGCATAGCATACATATGATTCAGTACTATTTGGGGTTTCAGGCATCCACTGGGGGGTCTTGAAATATACCCTCCCACACATAGGTAAGGGGAAACCACTATACTTGACATCTAAAACTATCCTTATAACAAATGTACAAGTGAATATGTCAAGTAGGACATCCCTTATTTTCTTATCACTGAATGAAGATCTTAATGTCGTGATTTTCAAAGTGTGGTCTCTTGACCAAATTGCTGAATATGCATCATTTAGGAAATCGTCAGAAATGCAAACTACTGCCCCCCAACGCCATTGAGTCACAATTTCTGAGGGTGGAGCCCAGGAATCTGTCTTTACAAGCTTATAAAGAGAAACTGGAGAGCAACATGCAGAAAAATGAACCTGGACCACTTTCTTACACCATACACAAAAATAAACTCAAAATGGATGAAAGACCTAAATGTAAGACAGGAAGCCATCAAAATCCTCGAAGAGAAGCAGGCAAAAACCTCTTTAACCTTGGCTGCAGCAACTTCTTACTCAACACATCTCCAGAGGCAAGGGAAACAAAAACAAACATGAACTGTTGGGACCTCATCAAAATAAAAAGCTTCTTCACAAAAAAGGAAACAATCAGCAAAACTAAAAGCAACTGATGGAATGGGAGAAGATATTTGGAAATGACATATCTGATAAAGGGTTAGTATCCAAAATCTATAAAGAACTTATCAAACTCAATACCCAAAAACCAAATAATCCAGTGAAGAAATGAGCTAAAGACACAAACACTTCTCCAAAGAAGACGTTCAGATGGCCAACAGACACATGAAACAATGCTCAGTGTCACTCATCATCAGGGAAATACAAATCAAAACCACACTGAGATATCACCTCACACCCATCAGAATGGCTAACAACAGCTCAGGCAACAACAGATGTTGGTGAAGATGCAGAGAAACAGGATTTCTAACTACATGGATGTAAATTTTAAAAGTAAATTAAATCATGTTTTTAAAAAACACTCTTTTAATGGATTATCTTTAATCAACTGCTGGCAGTCAACATAGCTGAAACCTGAGTACTAGGAAGGAAGCAAAATGTACTGATGGAGACTTTTCTACAGTTTTAGCCTGATTTAGTATGATGAATTTGTCACCATGTTAACCTTTTGATCATTATGTTTGTTTCCAGAAAGGTACCTAGTAGAAACATACTACATGCTAATACTATGTTCATTATGCCACCACTTGTAATGTGTTTAAAAAGGATCAGATCTCTTATTTTCTTTCTTCCTAATGCATTTTTGAAAAATCCCATGAATTCCAGCATCAAGACCAGAAATGATGCCTCTTAACATGAGATCCAAATAGTTTTCAACCAGATTAACAAGGCCTATTTTGGTTCAAAAATTTTTGTTCATAAAAATTAGTTGCGTATCTAAGGCATTGGTCAACATTGCTTCTGTCTCTGTCTCTGTCTCTCTCCCTCTCTCTCTCTCTTTCTCTCTCTCTGTGTGTGTATGTGTGTGTGTGTGTGTGTGTGTGTGTAGGACCTGACAGTAAACATTTGGAGCTTTTCAGACCATGTGGTCTCTTTGAACTACTCAGCTATGTCATAACACAAATTAGCTGTAGACAATATATAATCAAAGGGATGTGGTTACACTCTAATACAACTTTACCAGAAAAGGTCAAGGATTTGGTCCATAAGCCATAGTTTGTCAGCTCTTGTGAACTAAGGAATCTAATGATAACACTTTACACATGAAAAATAGAACTAAGGAAGATGGATCTTTTTTTTCAAATAATATATAACTTAGTTAAGAGGCAGTTTCAGTAAATGATTCCTAATCAGGAGACAGGCTCCTTTAAATATGAGGAACTCAGTAAAACTTAAGATTCAGCAGCATTCCATTACTATATAAATGTTTTTACTCATTATACTTTATTCAAGATTATCTTAATTTTGTATCACTATCGCAAATGGAATAGTGTTTGCTTTTACTTAGATGATAGATTTGTTTTCTTGAAATAATGTTTTATGATACTAAGGTTTTGACTTTTTTCTCCCTTATGAAAAAAAATTAGAAAACCGATTACAATGTAAGACTATCACTAATGTTAAATTGTCAGTGTGAGAGATTAGCTCAGCCTCTTTAGCACAGTGAACAGTCACAATCATAAGGGATTTCTGGCTTCTGCCTGGCAAATGCTTGCCAAGCACTTTAAAAGCACAGCGGTTTAGACACACAGTCTTTTCTTCTGTTCCCCGAGGCAAGGCTCATACATAGTTCTTTGGTGACATATGTAAGAATTCACTAACCGCACCGGCAAAGTTGGCCTGGTCTCCCTATTTGAAATGTGCTCCTCCCCATTCCCTACTGCCCTGGGTCTCTGGATGCCAAACCTCATTTGATTGACTTTCAGCTCTTCTTAAATCAGTGTAATGCTCAGATTCAGAGACTGCTTGTTTCATCTTCTAGATTTCTCCATGCTAAGGCAGGCAATCTTCTGGGGATTGCCCATATTAGGTATATAATTTCAAAATCAGTTTAATTAGAGCAAAATTGCAAATTCAAGATCTTCAGGGGTAATT
The DNA here is from genome assembly GCF_003009895.1 of Hyaena hyaena. Classification (NCBI taxonomy): domain Eukaryota; kingdom Metazoa; phylum Chordata; class Mammalia; order Carnivora; family Hyaenidae; genus Hyaena; species Hyaena hyaena. Next base: position 445,668 of record NW_024081187.1, on the reverse strand, counting down.
CAGGTAACAATAATGAAAGCAAATTCCAGATAAAATTAAAAAGCACTGTGAGATTTATAATAAATGACAACTGATAATTTGTCTTCAGTGTCAGTGAACAAGAGAAAGTACTAGAGATTGAGCAAACTAGAGAGGGCATATCCTATCTAAAGGAAAGACCCACTACTTCTCACCAACAGATTAATGATCTTAGGCTATAAAAGCACAATAATAACCCTCTTTTCCAAAATTTTTAAAAAATAATATTTTGAAACAGACTTTCTATGTTAATTACTCAGGTTTTAAATGCTGTTCACTAATCCTTGTTTCTTAAATATTGTGATTATTGAGCACCCTGCATGGGATACTACTTTAGAAACTCTGACTTAGGTTTAATAAATTATTTAAAATCTTTTGAGTTGGGGCGCCTGGGTGGCTTAGTGGGTTAAGCGTCCCACTTTCGCTTAGGTCATGATCTCGCGGTTCGTGGGTTTGGGCCCCGCGTCGGGCTCTGTGCTGTCTGCCAGCTCGGAGCCTGGAGCCTGTTTCTGTCTGTGACTCCCTCTCTCTCTGACCCTCCCCTGCTCACGCTGTGTCTCTCTCTCTCTCCTAGAAATAAATAAAAAAAAACATTTAAAAAAATAAAATAAAATAAAATCTTTTGAGTTGATATCCTGATGTTTCCAAAGTTAAATGAACAACATTTCCTCTAAGTGGCTTAATTATTATTCAGCGAGATTTACTTAGCTGGGATCTTCAAATCACATGAAAAAGCTCATAGTGCATAGCCTTTGAATGTTTGCAGCTCTGCAGGTTTGCTTTGCTGAAGTGTTCACTTGCACACTTCCTATTCCTTCGTTGCCTGGGCCACTGCTGACAGATGTTAATGACAGGCTTGTGGGCTAACTCTTCTATCTAGGAGCACAACCATGATTGATCACTATATTCTGACTAAGACTTAGAATCAATGCAATAGCCTGCAAAGTATGCAATAACCTTCTGTCTTCTTGATTCCAAATACTGTATGCATAAAGGTTATCACATGCTCCTCTTCAGGCATCTAGGTGATCTTGACAAGCTTCAATTATTCAGTAATTGCATCAGTTTTTCAACAGTTGTGCCCTTGGAATTCATTTGCTCTTCTGACTAATCACATAACTTGAACATGCAGTGCCACTTCCGCAATAAAACCAGTATCGGTAAGACTCGCCTGGTATTTTAAAGGATCCCTATTTCAGGAGGAAGTTATGCTATCAAGTGTGATTTATGTGAAATTCTTGTTATTTGTAAAGCAAGTATGCCTCTAAATTTCTACTTATGCAAAACTTAACTAAAAATGTTATCTCCTATTACTGTGACCAAGTCAAAGGCTAATAGAAAAAAAGTGATTCTACAGTGAGTTGCTCGTTCTGCATTTTCACTTAATCCTAAAATGGTAGTCTGTTGCCAAACAAAAGAAACAACGAACAACGTTAGCTTGTTAAGACCATCGAGGAGGTTGATGAAACCTGGAAATGGTTCTGTGTGAAACTAACTGTGAACTAGACTTACAGACCCATTATATTTTGCAGATAATGACTTATACAGATTATTCCCTTAAGAAAGATTTAAGGAAAATAGAGAAATGTCACCAGAAACTACCTGTGTTGTCTTTACAACAAAGTATAAAGTTAAATATAAACAAACCTGCATCTTTAATGTTTTATATTATCAAACTGCCAGCATGTTTTTTACAGGAAGATTGTAAAACTGGGTATTTTTAACTATTCCAAGCAGTGTATAAAATAGCTACTGGTAAGTCAGAAGTAATTTTTTTTTTTCTATGCACTTTTCCCTTAGCCAATACAAGGCTTCCCTTCCTTTTTTACCCTGAAATGGGCAATGCTGAAAACAACTCCGACTTTTTAAAGATGAAAAACAAACTGAAAACATAGTACTTTGAAACCTTTAGTTTAAAGATTGCATTACTTTTCCATGAGCAAAAATTTTAAGAAAAAAATTGGATGCCAATAGAAAGGCAAGACTGGAAATATATGTTTTCTAAAAATGACTTAGTTGGGGCGCCTGGGTGGCTCAGTCAGTTAAGTGCCCGACTTCAGCTCAGGCCATGATCTCACAGTTCATGGGTTTGAGCCCTGTGTTGGGCTCTGTGCTGACAGCTAGCTCAGAGCCTGGAGCCTGCTTCAGATTCTGTGTCTCCCTCTCTCTCTGACCCTCCTCTGCTCACGCTGTCTCTCTCTCTCAGAAATAAATAAAACATTAAAAAATGACTTAGTTATTCTGAGTTAAAAGTTTTTTTTTATCATTTCTATATAATGACAAATCTCAAAAAAATAAATAAATATATTCTGAGACTACTATTTATTACTCCATCTCCTAAATATTGATTCAATCCACACAGTTCTCATTATACAGCCCCTTTATCAATACAACACACACTTAATCAGAGCTACTTGATACTGATGAGAACAATGAGAAGGTCATTGACTTTTAAACCTTTAGAGTAACATAGCATAAGTCAAATCATTCACTAAATGACAACCAATTATGCTGCCTTAGCAGTAATTAACCCAGCTTCTCTGCAGATGCTTTATGCTCTGTTGCTGCCCCTGATGCCAGTTCCACTTTGGACTTTGCCATCTGAGACTTTCCACTTGCAGCTGCTATCCTTTCACCCTGCCCATCTTATTTACTTTCCAATATTCATATAGAATATTTAAAATGTCTTAATGTGAATAAAAATAATCCAAACCCTATGGTCTATTAATCTCATTCCACAATTACAAAGACACAAATTTTCCAGGACACCTTTGCCTTCATAATTACATTCCTTCCATATTTCTCTCTTAAGCTCCTAGCTGTCTGTACCTTCCATGAAGAATTCCAAATCTCTTAGCAATTCTTTAAAAAGATACAATTTTTTGAGATAAACAAGGTGAAATAATTGATAGTTTCTGGACCATAGTATGCACATCATGAGAAGTAATTTATGTGCAAGAGATGACAAGAGATAATTGCAGGAGAGACATGCAGTACACAAATAATGGGAAGCACCCTACATGATATTTAAAACCTTAGATTTTATAAACAGATTTCCATTATAGATAATTCTGGAAGCTGAATGGAAGATGCACTTGTTGGGGCAAGACTACAGGCTGGTACAGTTGGGAGACTTCTGTAGTAAATATGAAGACAAATAATGTAAGTTTCAGAGACTTATCAATGGATAGTTAAAGAGAATAGATGATTAAAAGTTTTAAATCAAAAGTCCACTAATGATCTTCAGAGAATTCAAAAGTCCTCTGAAATACACAAATCCTGTGTATTTGTGTAATATGCATGTTGTCACCCACTCATCCCCCTTCTTGGGACAAAAGGCCATAGCTATCAATAGCTTATCAAGAGATGTATAAACTAAAACCAAAAGCATTAAGGACTACTAGTGTAGAATGTTACATGCAATGAATTAAGAATGAAACTCTGAGAAACTGATATTCAAGGGCTCAAGGGAAGGAAAAGGGGCAAAGAGGAAAACTAGAGAAGTATAAGGGTAAATGCAGTGCTTAGCAATCAAAGGAAACATAAAGCTTTAAAAAGGAGAATGAGATTAATTCTGTACAATTTCGTAGGGAAGTCTTGCGTGGAAAGAAATTCTATTGGTGGTTATAATTAGAATGCCACCAAGGCTCTTAAAGAGGATAGTTTTGAAAAAACCGTGATTTACAATCAGTGCAGATACCATTACACAGGAGGCATGTGAAAATACACGAAGTATTTTCTCATTGTTAGAACTACTGAAATTTAACTTACAGGATCAGATGAGGCTTCACATTTTCAAAAATGTAGAACAGACTTGAATAATGAAGAAATGAGCATGAATGCCAGAATAGGGTGAACTTCAAAGTTAATGGCAGTGTAGAAGTGAACATAATGAGAAGAGAATTATTTTTTTTTTAATGTTTTATTTATTTCTAGGAGAGAGAGAGAGAGACAGCGTGAGCAGGGGAGGGTCAGAGAGAGAGGGAGTCACAGACTGAAACAGGCTCCAGGCTCTGAGCTGGCAGTCAGCACAGGGCCCGACGCGAGGCTCGAACCCACGAACCGCGAGATCATGACCTAAGCGAAAGTCGGACGTTTAACCCACTAAGCCACCCAGGCGCCCCGAGAATTATTTTTTAAAGTTAAAATTAAAAAGAGGGAAAAGATATTAGCAGCTAAATATTTATTCTTCCTTTTCTGAATGGGAAAGCTAGATATTTACTTTGACGAAGAAGAAAAAGCCTGTAGAACGATGATACTGACAAACAATATTAATAAGACATGGCTCTAGAGAAGATTGGCAGATGATGTGAGAATTGGCTAAAAAAAAAAGTAATTTGAAATTAAACAATAGAGAGGAAACTTCATTCTCTGTGACAAAGGAGCGTTAGAGGTAGGAAAGCTGAAAGAGATCCTGACATGGCCTCAGTTTTCTCAACAAAATAGAAGTGATGTTCAGTATAGTAGATACTTATTTTTCTCCTGTTCACAGTAGCAAATCTTTTTTGAAAATATTTTTCCTGTGTATAATAAATACAATCCTTAGTTTTTAAATGAGATGAAAAAGTTCTGGATTTTTAAAGGATTGTATCATAGGATTCACGACAATAATTTTTATATAGCCAGTCTTGATATGTCTATGTAATCTATAAATTTTTATTTATTTTTTTGTTTTTCTGAGCAGTTACTCTTATCCCACACATTACTCTGGTACATACTAACATATAAGGTAGGTATATTTCCTCTTGTTCCCTTCATTTATGTAAGTGCTAAAATAATTGTCTGCAGGGCACCTGGGTGGCTCAGTCGGTTAAGCGTCCGACTTCAGCTCAGGTCATGATCTCACGGTTCGTGGGTTCGAGCCCCACGTTGGGGTCTGTGCTGATGGCTAACTTAGAGCCTGCTTCAGATTCTGTGTCTCCCTCTCTCTCTGCCCCTCCCCTGTTCATTCTTTGTCTCTCTCTCCTTCAAAAATGAATAAACATTAAAAAAAAATTTTTAAATAAAACAAAATAATTGCTTATATCTTTCAGTTAGAAAGAAAGCTGATCTATAGAGCTTTTAATGCAATTCATTGTATCAAAAACATGTTTTCCAGTGTGATTTCCCTGAGCTAAAAGTTCTGCCTTCTCTAACGCTTTGTCAAACAATATTTGGAGTGGGAAATATCCCTGAGTGACTTTAAATAGTCTTTACCTCTTAACTCACCAAAAGCAAAGACTTGAGTGTATTATGCTACGTGAAATAGGCCAGTCAGAGAAAGACAAATACCATATGATTTCATTCATCTGCAGAACTGAAGAAACAAAACAGATGAACATAGGGGAAGAGAAAAAAAGAGAGAGAGAGAGAGAGAGAAGGGAACAAACCATAAGAGACTCTTAACTATAGATAACAAATTGAGGGTTCCTGGAGAGGAGGTTTGTGGGGATGGGTTAAGTGGGTGATGGCTACTAAGGAGGGCACTTGTGATGAGCACTGGATGTTGTATGTAAGTTGATGAATCACTCCTGAAACTAATATTACACTACATGTTAACTCACTAGACGTTAAACAAAAAGTTGAAATATTAAAAAGTAATTATAAAAATAAATAAGTAGAGAAAGGGAAATGACAACCCTCAGCCCCAGGGCTCTTTGTATCTATACTACTCACCCTTCTGCAGAATTTCTACACTTTTCTACTGCTTACACTCCATCTGTGGGGATTATAGGAAGAAGATACACATGAGGGCTGGCAAGTGGGATCGATCTGTGAAGATATTGTAAAATAGCATGGGTTTTCTGGAGGTCAAAGGCCAAGGTCTACACAATGAGGATACAAAACATGAATAGGATGAAAAACTTGCTACCTCGTTGTTTTGCTTTAGATTTCGATTTCTATTTTGTTGGACACAAACGTGACTGGCAGCCTAAAAGACCACTGGTTAATATTCCCTGAGTACACAATTTTGCACTCTTGTATCTCTTTGGGTATATTTACATGGATATCAATGAGAACATTTGAGAGGGTCAATAAACAGTTTTCTCAGGTTGGATTGCCCTACATGCAGACCCTGAGACAAAGTCTTTAGTGTGAATAGCTTAGTTGGGAGAGGATTCTAGGGAGCACTAGGGAAGTGTGCAAGTTAGAAAAGTAAAGGAAGAAAACCAAGAAAATGCTACTCATCATTACGTTATTGCTATGAGCAACGGTGGCTCATTCTCACTGGGGACCTCTGTGAAACAGTATAGAACAAACATCCCTCAGGTTAAAGTGAAAGTTGACACTAAGTAATAACGGCCAAATGACATCTGTCATTGGCCAAGGGCTGCTACCAAAGTCACTAATGACTTGGTTCATCTGAGATAATCTGTGGTTGGACTGAGAAAAATTCCTCAAACAGCATTTGAAGGTATTTCAAGTAGGACACCATTGGCACATATCGGAGGGAATGCAATTAGTGTCTGCTACAGTTGTTTTTGACAAACTGCTGTTTTACTCACACACACTTGGATGGTCATATATCCAAAATGTTTGGTGTTGTATGTTAGGTATGATGATCTTATTCTTACACTTTGCCATTCTATCTATTCATACTCACGTCACTTTAGTTAGTTGAAAGTTGACGCTATTATTTATTTGGTGTAGCTTTCCCTAAAGATAGCCTTTTATTAAACACTAGATATTACACAGGTTTGGTTTTCAAAACATGAAAATATATCCCACCTGGGAACAGAGACAGTAAAAACTCACACTCTTTGCAGAGTAAGTAGTAATCCTATTTTATTACCATTATTAGTATTGTATAAAGTAAATTAAGTTTTGCTTGAAACATAAATCTCAAATTGAACACCTCGGCATTGCAGAGGCAAGTTCATTTGTATTGTAAAACATCTCCCCAAAATATGTCTCTGAATATACTTGTTCTTATTGACCAGAAATTATTATTTGATTTAGGTTCTAATAAATTAGGTCTATATACCCAGCGACTACATATGCACTACAAGAACACAGATTATTTAAAAGAACACAAGTCTCAGGACATAGCCTTATGCCAAAGAAGTGTTTGGTAAAGTGAACTCTCTGATACAAGTGTCCATAAACATAAATGCCTCTTGTAAGTACCTAATCACCATGTTTGTTTTATATGTAAATAGAGGTTTATTTTCCATCTAAAAATGTAATCAATGTAATTATTCTTAAGTAAACATCAATAGCATTGTAAACTTAAGTAAACATCCAGAATACCACAGTGGAATAAGCAACATGAATAGTAGAAAAAATTTCATGTCAATAAGAAAATAGGACTACTGTAAGTCAGGACAAATTATGTCCATAAATTTAAGAAGAAAAAGACAAATGTCAATGTTTCTATCAGCTATATGCTTATACTTTTTTAAAGAACTGTATTCTGAAGTCCTGTAATTAAATATCTAATATTACAAACAAGCAAGTGGTGAAATGTATCCAGCAAAACACTTATGCATTATATTATAGATAGATAGATAGATAGATAGATAGATGATAGATAGATAGATATCAATTTATATATATTGAATTTACTTTTCATCAACAACTAAAGTGTAGGGTTTCATATATTTTGGAAAGCAAAGGTATTAAGTTGGTATGAATTACTGAGCTTTAAAGTCCCTTGTTTTAGCATCTAGAAATTATTAAGCTAAAAAATAATGATACCTCAAAGATAATTACCACATAATTGACTTATTCTGGTTTGAAGACTATGAGAAAATATATTCAAATCTTTAGCAAAGTTTCTGCATACACTTGATGTTTTATTCTCCTGATAATAACATTTATGTGATATACTATAATACCAATTTATTGTGATTAAGATGATGGGTGCCATTCCTAACTTATCTACACACTTCCCACAAAGACTTTCCTTTTCTGGAAAACTTACATTTTTTCATTATATTGAACTCAGAAATACATATGGCCTGTATATATTGATTGGTACGATGAACAAGCTATTTTAACATGGATAAAACCATTTTAATGCATGTACTAAATAGTTTAAAGACAACACTCAGTATCATTCACATTATTTGCACTGGGCTGAAATGCCTCTGTGTATTTGTTCCAGGTTCAGGCATCAACCTCAAATGTTTGAAGATTGTTACTTTTTTTTTTTTTTTCTTTCCTGGAGTCCTCTCTTTTCCAAGATAAATTTCCAGTTCCCCATGCACTTTTCTTCATAGGAGATGATTTTGAGCAACTGTGGATCATATAACAGTAATTCCCTTTTGTTAAGTCTCAGGATACTTTTTTCCTATATTTTAGAATGTCAGGTTTAAAACAAAATGTCATATTCTAAGAATCTGAGTAATGCAGAATAGGATTACTCACTTATTCTGAATAGCATGCCGCTCTTAAAGCTGTCCTACAGTATGGATTTATATAGACAAGACTTATGACATGGGTTGGAACCAAAATACATATTCTTATATTTATCTGTTTTGAAACTAACCCTTTTTAAGATACAAAACATATCTTAATTCAGTTATTATATAGAACAGCCATCCTTTGCAGTTTGAAATATCAAAAAGGTGTGCTGAGCCTACCCTTAGCATCTCATTCAAGTCAGTGATAGAAGTACTGAACTTATCTCTGTGGCACACCAATAAACATGGCTTTCAAAAGTGACAAAACCAGGCACATTATTCCAACCTGGTACCAATCCTCCTAAATACTTTTCCCTGTGCCCCATATTCCTCTATTATATCATGAAGTAATTGGTAAAATGCCTTAAAAAGACAAGAGAGTTATGTCTACTCTATTTTCTTGCCTAAGAAGCTAGTATGACATGATCTGCCTTTAGAGACCTGTGATATTTCTAATCACACATTTTTCCTGTTTTAGATGTCAACAAAATATGTATTTTTTAAAATAAAGTCTTTTAAGGTAGCAGTCAGGACTAATAGCAAGTCAATCAGCCAGTGGTTCATAAACTCTATCCTCTAATGCTTTATAAAAATTAGCAGGCATTTATCCATCCTGGGTCCCTCAGACTTCCTCCTAATACACATGTTTCTTTTCTTCAGCAAACACTGACAGTGGCTCAATAATCTTACCTGCAAGTTCCCTTAATACATGGATATGTAATTTCTATGTTCTAGGCAACCTGATCTCATGTGAAATAGCAACTTGCTTTTCACAATTTTACTCAATTATTTGGATCTCACGTTCATCTTACCAGTCAATATTTACTGTCATTTTCTGATGACAGGCACTACCTAATAGAGTTTGAAGGATTTAAGAAAGGCTCCTTTGCAAAAGTAACACTGACCCAATATCTCAAGGTTAAGCAGTTTTCAGATAGACAAGTAGCGTGAAAAGAATATCCCAGAAAGAAGATGCAGGGTATGTAAAAGCTCTGAGAAACGATGGTATGTGACACAATGTCAAGTGTATGAAGAATAATGATATATATAAAAAAGAGCAGCATGGGGGCGCCTGGGTGGCTCAGTCAGTCAAGCATCTGACTTCGGCTCAGGTCATGATCTCACGGTTCGTGGGTTCGAGCCCCGTGACGGGCTCTGTGCTGACAGCTAACTCAGAGCCTGGAGCCTGCTTCAGATTCTGTGCCTCCCTCTCTCTCTGACCCTCCCCTGATCACGCTGTCTCTCTCTCTCACACGCACACAAACACAAATAAATAAAACATAAAAAAAAAAAAAGAGCACGATGTCCACAAGTTAGGGAGGGAAACCATGTAACAGATCTTGTCAAACATTAAGGACGTTTCTTTAGTGCATTGGGAAGCTATTAGTTGTTTATTAGTTGTTTCAAGCAGTATTCATGATTGGAGATATATACTTTTTAAACTTTTTACATGTTTTCTTATTATTTGTGAGAGACAGAGAGACAAAGCATGAGCATGGGAGGGGCAGAGAGAAAGAGAGACACAGAATCCGAAGCAGGTTTCAGGCTCTGACCTGTCAGCACAGAGCCCAATGTGGGGCTCGAACTCATGGACTGTGAGATTCTGAACAGAGCCAAAGTCGGGTGCTTAACCGACTAAGCCACCCAGGTGCCACAAAGGAGACATATTTTTTAAAAGATTACTTGACTGCTGTTTGGAAATTAGATAAAAATGAAGGACAAGAGTGGAAGATGGGAGCCCAGCTTCTATGTTAGTACAAACTAGAAAATGAGTAGAAATAAGATCTCAGAAAAGGTGGAGGGAAATGGACAAAATCAACTATACTGAGGGAACCGAATCACTGTGAGGATCAAGAAAGAAGTGGGTGTCAAGGATAAAATCCAAAGACTAGCACAAGCAAACGAACGACAGAGGTGCCATAATTAGAAATAAGAATAAATATGGAGGAAGAATATTTGCATACCCCAATGTTGTGTATGTTATGTCTTAGAGGTTAAGAAATACACCAAAAGAGATGAGAAGCAAACAACGAATAAACTTTTCTTGTGGCCATAGTCTGTGAAAGTGGTGTTTTTGGCCACAATAAACATAATATGACACTGGACAGAGCATACATAGAGAAAAATTGGAGTTCAAGGAGTTTAATAGGGGTGTTTGATTCCACTGAATGATTATTGGTGAATGGTATGTTAATTATAATATGTTAATGATATATTAATACTGAGTATTAAAATACATTATAAAATAAAATAAAAATCAGCATCTCTTTGGTGCCTATTGTTATAGCCTAAATGTGATAATGTGGTTGGCTAAACGTTTATGAAATTTCATGTGAGCTAGTATGCAACTTACTGTTTACATTTAAAAATACATTGTCATCATCTTTCTCTATCAATAAATACAAACCTACAGTTTTATTGTAAGAGGTTCATAATTCTTCTTTTGATGGCTATACCATACTTACAAATTTCCTGAATATCTTGGCTATTCATCATTTTTTTCATTTTTAAGAAGACTGTGATGAATGCCTTTGTACTTCCACCTGTTTGCTTGTCCTTGTCTAATTATTTTTTCTTTTTAAAAGGTTTTAAAGTAAGTGTGGCCCAGTAAAAAGTTGTTTCCATTTGTATTTCAACCAACTATGTGTAAACACAGTGTTTGTACATATTTTACAAAACCCTGGATTTTAACTTTGTTTTGACTATTGCCAACTTAAAAACAAAAAACATCAAGAAAAACTCAACTAAAAATTGAGTCCTATTTAACTGGCATGACTTTCATTTCTTTTTTTTTTCCTAATTTGAACGAGAGAGAGAGCAAGAGAGCATGAGTCGGGGAGAGGGCATAAGGAAAGAGACAAAGAACCTTAATCAGGCTTCATGTTCTGTGTGGAGCCTGACACGGGGCTCGATCCCATGACCCTGCAGCCATGACCTGACCCCAGACCAATGTTCAGGTACTGAATCAACTGAGCCACCCAGGCGCCCACATTACTTTCATTTTCAATGGGGTTAAACACTTGTTTGATGTACTTACACATATGCATATGCTTTTCAATCGCCTGTATTGCTCTTGTAGTGGTTGCTAGAGCTGTTTAGAAATAATCTAGTCCTCTTTCAAGACACATGGTAATCCTGTGCTCACTGACTCTTCAGAGTTAGGCTGGGTCTTGTCTGGTACTTTGGTCAATGAACTATGAATAGAAGAAATACCACTACCAGGCAGAAAAGATATTAGATTTTAGAGCCAGCATGCCCTTCACCACATTGTCTTCCTGCTGTCCTGGTGACCAGAGATTGTGGGTCACATGGAACCTCTGTCATTGTGAGTTCCTGAATGACCATAATAAGCAGATGCCTGGCCTACCAACATTAGATATGTAGTAAAAATAAAAATAACCTTTTATCATGTTACTAGAATGAGATAAGAGAGCTGTTTATTCCCGTAGCATAACCCATTTACATTAATTTATATTTCTTTTTGTTTTCAAGTATGGATTTCATTTTTTGTTATTTCGTTTGTAGGAGTTCTTGATATATATTGAAAATATTTTTATTTCCATTTTTCAATTATCATTTTTATTGTAATACAAAAATCCTCAAATCATGCTTTTTCATTATGAGATCTACCTTAAGAAGATTCTCTGAAAGATCTTCACTCTACTAGAATTTTCAGTCTAGAACTATATAATATTTACACTTAAATTTCTAATACACTAAGTTATATTCGAATAAATGATACAAAATGATTTTACTGCAGCTATATCATTTATTGAGTAAAATATCTCTTCCAAATGATTTAACATATCAAATTTTCACCTCATAAATTCTCTCACATACTTGGACCTATTTCTACACTATCTACGCTGATCCATCAATATATGAAAACAAACATCACAGGTTTAGGAGGTTTTGTAAACTATTTTTTTGAGCAGCATTAGGTTTACAATAAAATTGAGACAGGGCGCTTGGGAGGTTCAGTCTGTTAAGTGTCTGAAACTTGATTTGGGCTCAGGTCGTGATCTCATAGGTTCGTGAAATGGAGCACCACGTCAGGCTCCAAACTGACAGTGCCTTCTTAGGATTCTCTCTCCCTCTTTCTGCCCCTCCCCTGTGCTTGTTCTTGTTCTCTCTCTCTCAAAATAAATAAACTTAAAAAAAATTAAGATACAGAGATTTCCCATATACCCCGTGAACTCACACATGCATAGTCTCCTCCATTATCTACATCACTCACCAGAATGGTACCTTTTTTTATTTAACCAAGGATGAAGTAACAATGACACGTCATGATCACCAAAAGTCCACAGTTACCTCTGAGCTCATTACTGGTATTGTACATCCTATGGGTTTGGACAAATGTATAATGGTGTATATCCATCATTACACTATCATACTAAATGTTTTCAGTGTCACAGAACTTGGCCACATGGTTCCACCTATTAACTGAGGGAATAATAAACATAGTGTGACCAAGAAAAAAACAAAATAATATTGGTGAGCACATACGAATGTCTCTGCCACGTATCTACTGATGCACATTTAGGATATTTTCAGTATTTAATTAATATTAACATGTTAATTTATGTTATTTTTCATGTATATGGATACATCTCTAAGATAATTTCCTACAGAGCATAGGTAGTTAAAATTTTGAGGGTTATTTCCAAATCAACCTCCATTCCTTTTTTAAATAGTTTCTGTTTTTTGGAGAAGTTTAGGTTCACAGCAAAATTGACAGGAAGATACACAGATTTCCCATTTGCGCCCAGCCCCCATATATGCATAGCCTCTCCCATAATCACCATCCCCCACCAAACTTGTAACTGGCAATTATGAATAAGCTGCTATATTTCTGTGCATGTTTTATGTATGGACATGGTTTCATCCCCCTTTGGGTAAATATCAAGGAGAACAACTGGCGGATCATATGGTAAGACTATATTTAGTTTTGAGAAAAACCACCAAACTATCTTTTCCAAAGTGGCTACAGTATTTTGCATTACCCTCAGCAAGGTGTGAGAGTTCTTGTTGCTCCATATCATCTTCAGCTTTGGGTGTTGTCAGTTTCCCTGATTTGGGCGATTCAAATAGGTAGGTAGTGGTATTTCACTGTTGATTTATTTTGCATTTCCCTGATGAAACATGGTATGGAGCACCTTCTCATATATTTGTTTGCCATCTGTACATCTTCTGGTGAAATGTCTGTTAAGATCTTGGATCATGTATTAATTGGCTTGTTTGTTTTCTATTGTTGAGGTGTTTTTTTTTTTTTAATGCTTATTTTGAGAGAGAGAGAGAGAGAGAAAGAGACACAGAGAGAGAGAGAGAGAGAGAGAGACTGTACATAAGTGGGATAGGGGTACAGAGAGAGGGAGAGAGAGAATCCAAAGCAGGCTCCATGCTCAGTGCAGAGCCCAATGTGGGTTTCAATCTCACAAACCCTTGAGACTGTGACCTGAGCCGAAATCAAGAGTTAGATGCTTAACCAACTGAGCCACCCAGGCACCCCTTGTTGTTGAATTTTAAATGTTCCTTTTATATTTTAGTTAAGAGTTCATCAGATGTGTCCTTTACAATATTTTCTCACACTCTGTGGCTTTTCTTCTAATTCTGTGCAGAGTAGAAGTTTTAATTTTTAATAAAGTCCAGCTTATTAATTATTTCATGGATCATGTCCTTGGTGTCTTCTCTAAAAAGTCATCACCAGGTTTTCTCCTACATTATCTTCTAAGACTCTTACAATTCTGTATTTTACATTTAGGTCTATAATCCATTTTGAGTGTAAGTTCTGTGTCTAAATTCATTTCTTAAGATGTGGATGTCCAGTTATACCAGCACCATGTGTTGAAGAGAATATCTTTGCTCCATTTATTGCCTTGCTCCTTTCTTCAAAGATCAATTGACTATATTTGGGGGGATCTATTTTGGGTTCTCTATTCTCTTCCATTGATCTATTTGTCTATTTTTTTTTAAAGACACCATTCTGTCTTTATTATTCTGTCTTTCAAGATAAACATTTTATAGTAAGTCTTGATGTCAGGGAGTATCAATCCTCCAACTTTGCTCTTCTCCATCAATACTGTGTTGGCTATTCTGAGTCTTTTGCCATTTGAAACAAACTGTATAAAACATTTGTTGATATCCATAAAATAACTTGATGGGATTTTGACTGAGATTGCAATGAACCTACAGATCAAGTTGGGAAGAATTGACATCTTGACAATATTGAATGGCAACCTAAATGGCACTGCATTTTTAATTCAAATTTGACTTGTTCATTGTTGGTAGACAGGAAAGCAACTGACTTGTATACTAACTTTGAATCCTGCAAATTTCTTATAATTGCTTTTTAGCTCCAGGTGGGGTTTTTGTTGATTCTCTTAGATTTTCTATAGAAACGATTGTGTCATCTGTGAATAAGGACAGTTTCATGTCTTCCTTCCCAATCTGTATACCTTCTATTCCCTTTCTTACCTTACTACATTAATAAGGACTTCCAGTACAGTGTAAAAAAAAAAAAGCATGATAAAATGGGACAGTCTTACGTTGTACCTGATCTTAATGGGAAAGCCTTGAATTTCCCATGATTAAATATAATAGTAGCTGCAGGGTTTTTGTAGATAGTTTTTATCAAGTTGAGAAAGTTTTCCTCGAGACCTAGTTTACTGAGAATTTTTTCATGAATGTTTATTGAATTTGTCAAATGCTTTTTCTACATCTATTGATATGATCATGTGATTTTTGTGTTTAGTCTATTATATCACTAATGTATCACAATAACTGATTTTCAAATGCTGAACTAGGCTTGAATGCCTAGGATAAAACCCACTTGGTGGTAGAATATCATTCTTTTTATGTTACTTTGGATCTGATCTGCTAATGATTTGTTGAGGATATTGCATCTACTACATTCAGGAGAGGCAACTGATCTGCTCTTGTTTTTTTCTTATAATGTCTCTGGGTTTGGTATTAAGGTACTGCCGACCTCAAAGAACGAGTTAGGAAGTATTCTCTCTTCTATCCCCTGAAAGAGATGATAGTCTTAGTTATAATTCTTCTACTATTTCCAACTAGGTTTGAGGTATATTTACATATTATCCATTTTATGGGTACAATTCAGCAATTTCTAGCTCATTGATGGATTTGTGCAACCATTTCCATCTTCCTTTCCTTTTTTAAGCTCATAATCCACTCCGCACTCTCTGCAATCACTTTGTGAGAGACAGATGTATTCATTAGTCATGGCTTCCATAACAAAATACCAAAGACTGATTGGTTGAAATAACAGAAGTTTACTTTCTCACAGTTCTGGAGGCTAGAAGTACAAGATCAGAGTTGTTGTCAGGGTTGGTTTCTCCTGGCCTCTCTCTTTGGCTTGCAATTTGGCTACCTTCTTGCTGAATCCAAATTTCCCCTTACAAAAACACCAAATTGGATTAGGGCCCACTGTATCAGCCTCATTTTAATGTAGTCACTTCTTTAAAGGCCTTGTCTCCAAATATGGTCAAATCTGAGGTAAGAAGTGTTAGTGCTTCAACATATAAATTTAGGGGAGGACATAATTCAGTCCATGGAAACAGATAATACTTCCTTTGAGTGAAGAACCTCCTATTTACCATACAGCCTCTGTGGTGTAGTGTTAGCTCTTTTCTCCCTTCCTAACTTACCCTTTTCCTCTCCAGCCTCTCACATCTGAGAACTGAAACTTCCTCTTGCTGTACTGCTTTTGATTCTTGGAGTCAATTCTGCATTACTTTTTATTCTACTTGGAAACTCATCTTCCCTTCAGCTTCCATATTTGGAAGTCACCAAATGATCCTCATATGGAATTTGGTAATCATGCTGATGAAATAACAAAACCATTGCTTGTGTTTTTTGGGTCTCTGCCACATCTTCCTTCTCAGAGTTTCCTTATACTTATTTCTCCCCTTCAGAATTGTCATGTAATTTCACCTTTATTCTACCCACAAGGCAAAACTGGATGGCCACTACATTAAGAATATCATTGATTATTATGAATTAATTATCAATAAATTATTATAAATCAATAACTCAGAAAGAGAAAAAAAAATGTCCTCTAAAAGTCCTAGCTCCCTGTTTGCATAATCTTTCCCCAACCTGATTATATCTTGGGTGACCAGTGTCCCACATCACCTAAACAAAAGAAAATATTTTAAGAAATCACACATTGGGGGCGCCTGGGTGGCTCAGCTGGTGAAGTGTCCGACTTCAGCTCAGGTCATGATCTCATGGTTCGTGGGTTCTAGCCCCACATCGGGCTCTGTGCTGACAGCTAGCTCAGAGCCTGGAGCCTGTTTCAGGTTCTGTGTCTCCCTCTCTCTCTGACCCTCCCCTGCTCATGCTCTCTCTCTCTCTCTCTCATAAATTGATAAAAAACATTTATTTTTAATTAAAAAAAAGAAATCACACATTGCTGCCTCCTTTCTCAGCCATCCCTTACCTCATTATCCTGTTTTTAAGTAACTACTTTATAGACGGAGAAGAAAACTAAAAGGTTTACAAATTTCTTGATATACACTGCACCTTGACGTATGGTTTTTATTGGTTTCTACAGATTTGATTCCCATTCCTATAAAATATATTCCCTATTACAATGATTTCATTTCACCCCCAAGGTCTCTTATCCACAGAGTAATAAGTTATTTTACTTAAAAGAAAAATAAAGGGAGCACATGCACAAAAACTCTATTCATGTGCCAACATGTATGAAGTGACCAAAAGAAAGCTGTCTCCTAAATCATAATTGTACCTTTCATAAGTATTTCCAAGTTGATTATTGCAATTAAGCACAGGACTAATCACAGTACTGCCCCAATAGCAAAAGAGCAAGGTTTATTTCCTTGGCACCAGCCCCAATTCAAGGGTTAAGAAAAAAATGAAAAGTGTGAACATCTAGGACAATGATCATTATTTGGAACACTGGCAGAAACACTCATCTGCAGATACAAAATATCTGCATCGGCCCTTCTACTGCCAAAGGGGCTCTAACCTTTGAATTGAAGTGAATGTGAGGATGAGCAGCTAGCTCTGTAAAAGGTTGCAGTTTTAGACTCAAGTCTAGGGGCGCCTGGGTGGCTCAGTCAGTTGAGTGTCCGGCTTCGGCTCAGGTCACTATCTCGCAGTTTGTGGGTTCGAGCCCCATGTCGGGCTCTGTGCTGACAGCTAGCTCAGAGCCTGGAGACTGCTTCACATTCTGTATCTCCCTCTCTCTCTGACCCTCCCCTGCTCATGCTCTGTCTCTCTCTGTCTCAAAAATAAAAATAAACTATAAAAAAA